>NC_132883.1:36446740-36493341 GCF_030463535.1 Salminus brasiliensis | reverse complement strand
TGGCTACACAGGCTCGCGTGGACGTGTGAGTGTGTGAGTGTGTGTGTGAGTGTGTGTGTGAGTGTGTGAGTGCGTGTGTGAGTGTGTGAGTGTGTGTGTGAGTGTGTGAGTGCGTGTGCAGTGTTATGGATATCACATGTCGTGCTCAATTATTCCACACATGACCATAAGTGCGTTTTTAGAGTTCTCTCCTCTTTTCAGCCACATATGTCTCGTTTAAATATTTATGAGCTCCAGGAACGTGTCGAAATCCGGCTAAAAGCACATTATACACTCAGCAGACATGAAGCCCAGCGGAAAGGTGTCCCGTTTGGGGCTCGGAGCAGCTGGTAGCGCTTTCACGGCTCTTACCGGGACTGCAGCTCCAGGCTCTGCTGTTATAGCCACATAAAAAAAAACTTTTTAGCCTTTTTATATATATGAGTGTGAACAAAACCCCGGCTCACTCTGCAAACTCTCCCGCAGCCTTCAGAGGAACATTAGTGTCTAAACGACTCACCTGCGTGTACTTTCACACGCAGTCTGGCCTTATTTACATTTTATATTCGTCATTAAGGGATCATGTTAGTTCAGAAACAGGAAATGACTGTTTTAACGGGATTAGGCGGAATGAGGCTCACACAACTGTTAGATTAGCAGAGCTGAGTGCCTGGGCGCTGTGGACCGTTATTTGGTGCTGTAACTTTGAGCTGATAGGAGAAGTTTCTTTTCATGGCACATAGAGAGCTAAGACAATGTTAACACAACAACAACACAGATATAACGATAGCCTATCTGCAGCTCTGGCGAATCTGAGGGTTGGGGAGGAGATAAAGAGCTGGGGTCGAACTTGTGCCTCCGCTCGCACTGTTCTGCGCCTCTTAAAAGGGGGACTCCAATGACTCCACACAGGTTTCCACACAATTCAGGCTCTGAGATGTCAAACTAAGTCATAGAGAGTTGTTTTGTACCAAATGCTCTGTTTTTAAAGTGATAAATTGAAAATTTCGTTGCAGTGTTGGGGCTGGAAACCAGTGGTCAGGATGTCCAGCTATTTCATTTACTGTATCTTTAATTTACTGTACTGTCCTAAATGTGCCTTCTGATATATTTAACATTTACATTTATGGTGTTTTTAGCAGACGCTCTTATCCAGAGCGACTTACAGGGTTACTCGTATTACAGAGGTGGGCCAATGTAGTGTTAGGAGTCTGGCCCAAGGACTCTTGTTGGTGTAGCGCAGCATAGTCACCCAGACCCAGGGAATTAAACCCTGGTCTCCCACATGGTGTTGTTGTAACTCAATGGCAGGTGGTGGTGTTATCTGTTGCGCCACACCAACCACTGTATAGTGGCAATGCTGAAAATGTGGCAACTGCAAAACCCTTGAGGACTTTTTTAGCCTTAAAATTCCTTGCAGGAACCTTTCCACCATTCATTAATTAAAATACATTAATAAATAGTACAATGTCTCAAGCATGGGCAGGATGGTTGTAACCATTTCACTGCTTAGATGTTAGAACAGTTCTGATCGGGTAGGTTTCTCCAGAACAGCCAAACCCCTTTTAATAACTTTTAACCTTTTAACCTTGCGAATGTTTCAAATTTTGGTGTTTTTGCTCTTTCATGAACTCTTTCTTAGACATTCAGAGTTAGGCCTGAATCAGTTTCCAGTGTAATCTGAGCAGCATGGCTGAATTTGCAGTCTGTTTAGGAGAGATAACAAGTCGCTTTCCTTTTTAGTTACAAGGTAGAAGCTCTTGAAAGAATCGTATATACACTGTTAAATGGACAAGCTCCATAAGGAACTTTTGGAGGTGCTGCAAGGAACCTTCAAGAAACGGCTCTTGGAGGAACCCACTCCTAAGGATGAAAGCCTTTGTATAGAGCTAAAGTTTATTTCAGTGACATACAAATACAGTTGCCTGAAGATCCTCTAGGAACCTTAACTTAGTTGGGGAACTTCATCCTTTGAGGAACCAGATTCCATAGCGAGGAATCCCAGAAGTTCTCACAGGCACCTCTAAGAGTATTGAGGATTCTTTTACAGTGTGGATGCCATGTTTTTCATTCTTCGGCAGTCCAGTTTTGGTGAGCCTGTGCTTGCTGCAGCCTCACCTTTCTGTTCTTGGCTGACAGAAGTGAAACCCAACATGGTCTCCTACTGTTGTAGCCCGTCTACTTTAAGGTTGGACATCTTGTGCATTCTGAAATGCTTTTCTGCCTACCACGGTTGTCGAACCCTGTGTATCTGCTAGCTAAAACCAGTCTGGCCCTTCTCTGTTGACCTGTCCCATCAATAAAGCATGTCCATCAGAACCTGAATAAACTTTAGAGACCCTGAGAGATCAGCAGTTCATCAGAAGTACTCAAACCAGCCCATCTGGCACTAATACCATCACATATTCTGCTGAGTCATGAATATTACTTGCAGGAACTGACTCCGGCTCCTGACTCCGGCTCCTGAAACCACAGTTTGACCCTAAGCAGATTGTTTTTCTTTAAGGGGTACATCTATGTTGTTTTCACACCCTTAAAGGGTGGTTGGGTGTGTGGTGGGCTGGCTCGCGCTATACTGTGATGGTCTTAAATCTTTAGTAACGTGCTGAGCTGACAGCAGTGTAAACTACCCCCAGATTATTCCACAGATAACACAGACAGTCCTTGTTGGGGCCTGCCGGCTCGTGCTGTTCTGTAAAGCGCGAGCATTTTCACCTTGTCAATGTTAAAGTTATGCCGAGTTCTGTGAGCACAGTGGGAAGTGTAAAAGTCAGTGTGTGCGCGCGCGCGCGTGTGTGGCTCCCTCGCTCGCTCGCGCTGTTCAGTAAAGGAAGCGCGCGGCTCCTCCTCCCGTCATTCTGCCCTGAGCTGTCCGGCAGGAAACCGCCTCTTTTTGCCTCTCCGCCGGCGCGGTCGCGGCGCGAGCTCACTTCTCTCGATGCTCGTGCGCGTGCGGAGGAGCGCGCGGCACAAGCCAATTCACACGGAGTTATTATGTCCAGGACCGCGGAGGGAGTCCCGCGCGCCGCCGCCCCGCCTCTCCTCGCGGCGCAGCTACTGCTGCTGATCGCCGCCACCCTGACGCGCGCGGCCGGAGCGCTGCGCGTGCACCAGGCGTTCTCGTCGCCGAGCGAGACGAACAACTTCGCCGTGGATGCCGAGTCGCGGCGCGTCTACGTGGGCGCCGTGAATGCCCTGTACCAGCTAAGCGGAGCGCTCGCACCCGAGGCCGAGCAGCGGACGGGCCCGGTGCCGGACAGCGCGCTGTGCCATGCGCCGCAGCTGCCGCAAGCGCCGTGCGAGTACGCACGCACGTTCGCCGACAATCACAACAAGCTGTTGGCGCTGGACGGCGCGCAGGGCGTGCTGGTGGCGTGCGGCTCCGTGCACCAGGGCTTCTGCGAGCTGCGCAGCCTGAAGAACGTGACGCGCTTGGCCGTGAGCTTCCCGCCGCCCGGCGCAGCCGTGTTCCCGAGCATGCTGAACGTAGCGGCGAACCACGCCAACGCCAGCACGGCGGGGTTGGTGTTTCGCGTTGGCCGCGGACCCACTGGAAGCGGCAGAGCGAGTGCGCGCCTCCTGGTCGCCGCCACATACACGGGCGCGGGCAGTGACTTCTTCCCGCGCAACCGCAGCCGCGAGGACCTGCGCTTCGAGAACACCCCCGAGATCGCGATCCGCGCGCTCGACGTGGCCGAGCCCACGCGCCTCTTCACCTACGACATCAATCCGTCTGAGGACAACGTGCTCAAAATCAAGCAGGAGGCCAAAGCGCGCAACAAGCTGGCGTTCGTGCGCGCCTTCGCCTGGCACACCTACGCGTACGTGGCCATGAACCGGGACGGGGTCGGGGTAGGTGGAGGAGGCGCGGGAGGAAGCACTGGTGGTGGAGGTAGTAGCGGAGGAGGAGGAGGTGGAGGTAGCGGCGGAGGAGGAGGCGGCGGAGGCGCCAAGGAGAGCGAGCCCAGCAGCGTGCTCGCGCGCATCTGCCTGGACGCGGAGGTGCCACGCCGCTCCGCCGCCGCAGAGCCACGCAAACTCACCGAGTCGTACGTGCAGATGGGCCTGCAGTGCGGCGCCGGGGGGAACGTGTACGGCCGCCTCGTGTCCGTGTTCGCCGCCGAGAATGTGCGGACGGAGGACCGCGAGCACGCCGAGTCCTACCTGTTTGGGGTGTTCGCGAGGGCGGGCAGCAGGAGGACGGCGCTGTGCGCGTTTCGCTTTGCAGACGTGGAGGAGAGGATCCGCGAGGCGCGCCGCAACTGCTCGAGCGGACCCAACGGAGACGTGCGCGTGCTGGACAGCGTCATCCAGGGCTCCGGGGCCGAGTGCGAGGCGAAGGGCAACATCGTGGTAAGTGGACACCGGGTAGGAACAGCGTACTGGTCCAGGTATGATTAGAGTTATAGGACAGTTTTAGGAGTATTATGGGGCAGTGTGTGGGGTGATGTGGAGCTCCGTGTTCAAAGTTATAGGCCAGTGTATTATGGGACAGTGTGTGGGGTGATGTGGGCAGTGTGTTTAGGGTCATAGGGCATTGTATTATGGGCAGTATGTGGGATAACATTGTGTGTGGGGAAATGTGGAGCAGTGTGTTCAGGGTTATAGGGTAGAGTGTGGGGTAATGTAGGGCAGTTGTGGTTAGGGCTGTCGGACAGTGTGGGGTAAGGTGGGGCAGTGTGTTCAGGGTTATAGGGTAGTGTGTGAGGTAATGTAGGGCAGTTGTGGTTAGGGCTGTCGGACAGTGTGTGGGGTAAGGTGGGGCAGTGTGTTCAGGGTTATAGGGTAGTGTGTGAGGTAATGTAGGGCAGTTGTGGTTAGGGCTGTCGGACAGTGTGTGGGGTAAGGTGGGGCAGTGTGTTCAGGGTTATCGGGCAGTGTGTGAGGTAATGCAGGGCAGTTGTGTTTAGGGCTGTCGGACAGTGTGTGGGGTAAGGTGGGGCAGTGTGTTCAGGGTTATCGGGCAGTGTGTGAGGTAATGTAGGGCAGTTGTGTTTAGGGCTGTCGGACAGTGTGTGGGGTAAGGTGGGGCAGTGTGTTCAGGGTTATCGGGCAGTGTGTGAGGTAAGGTAGGGCAGTTGTGTTTAGGGCTGTCGGACAGTGTGTGGGGTAAGGTGGGGCAGTGTGTTCAGGGTTATCGGGCAGTGTGTGAGGTAAGGTAGGGCAGTTGTGTTTAGGGCTGTCGGACAGTGTGTGGGGTAAGGTGGGGCAGTGTGTTCAGGGTTATCGGGCAGTGTGTGAGGTAAGGTAGGGCAGTTGTGTTTAGGGCTGTCGGACAGTGTGTGGGGTAAGGTGGGGCAGTGTGTTCAGGGTTATCGGGCAGTGTGTGAGGTAAGGTAGGGCAGTTGTGTTTAGGGCTGTCGGACAGTGTGTGGGGTAAGGTGGGGCAGTGTGTTCAAATTTACAGGGCAGTGTAATGTGGGGTGGTATGTGGCCTAACATTGAGCACCATGTTCAGAGTTATAGGGTAGAGTGTGGGGTAATGTGGGGTTGTGTGGTAATTGTTATAGGATGGTGTATTATGGAGCAGTGTGTTAGGTAGTGGGTAGCTCTCATCACTGCAGACATCATAGTAATGCTCAGCTCTTACTGCACCATAAGCCTGAAGATTAGTAACTGAGTAGTAAACTGAGTTTAAGGGTTTAATGGGCAGTGATTTTATGGCAGTCTGGGTACTGGTGACTTGTGTAAAAGTAAACAGAGTCTGGGGTCCCAGTGCCAACTTTAAGAACGACTGTATTGTGCGATGGTTTGTTACGCAAGTGAGATTGAATTACAGGGTAGTGATTTAGGCATGCTCTAAAAAGAGGTGTGTTAAATATAACTGAATTTCAACACATTTAGTGAGCTTGCTCCGAGACAGCACATGTTGTAATGTGTGTCTGACTAATGAACCCATGGGTTGTTCATACGCAGTGTGTGGTGAACAGTGTGTGGTTATATAAGGAAAAGAAGTATTTTGAAGTTCTGTTACATATGTTTGTTAAATTATCCAGAATTGGACAGAGCTCCTGGTACAGTAGATGTGTAGTAAAAATGATACATTAGTTCTAAGTGTGTTTTGGAATCGTATCAGGTATGACACAGCATGTTAGACATTATTGTGGGACAGTGTGTTAGGTAGTAGGGCAGTGGTGGCTCATCGGGTTAGAGCTCCAGGCTTTTGATGACAAGGTTCGATACCCAGGCTCGGGAGGCTGCCGCTGTTGGGCCCTTGAGCAAGGTCCTTCACCCTCTCTGCTCCCTGGGCGCTGGAGTAGGCTGCGCACTGCTCATTGCCCCTAGTTCACTAGTGTGTGTGTGTGTGTTCCCTACCACAGAAGGGTCGAATGCAGAGGACACATTTTGCTATACATAGTACAGTGACAAGTACTTGCACCTTTACCTTTTTATATGAAAGTGTATTAGGGAGCATGGGACTGTATGTTTGGTATTATGGCACAGTGTATTGGGTGGTATGAGACTATGTTTGGTATTATGGCACACTGTACTGGACAGTATTGGGAATGTATGTTTGGTATTATGGCACAGTGTACTGGACGGTATTGGGAATGTATGTTTGGTATTATGGCACAGTGTACTGGACAGTATTGGGAATGTATGTTTGGTATTATGGCACAGTGTACTGGACGATATTGGGAATGTATGTTTGGTATTATGGCACAGTGTACTGGACGATATTGGGAATGTATGTTTGGTATTATGGCACACTGTACTGGACAGTATTGGGAATGTATGTTTGGTATTATGGCACACTGTACTGGACAGTATTGGGAATGTATGTTTGGTATTATGGCACACTGTATTGGACAGTATTGGGAATGTATGTTTGGTATTATGGCACACTGTACTGGACAGTATTGGGAATGTATGTTTGGTATTATGGCACAGTGTACTGGACGATATTGGGAATGTATGTTTGGTATTATGGCACACTGTACTGGACAGTATTGGGAATGTATGTTTGGTATTATGGCACACTGTACTGGACAGTATTGGGAATGTATGTTTGGTATTATGGCACAGTGTACTGGACGGTATTGGGAATGTATGTTTGGTATTATGGCACAGTGTACTGGACATTATTGGGAATGTATGTTTGGTATTATGGCACAGTGTACTGGACATTATTGGGAATGTATGTTTGGTATTATGGCACAGTGTACTGGACATTATTGGGAATGTATGTTTGGTATTATGGCACAGTGTACTGGACGGTATTAGGAATGTATGTTTGGTATTATGGCACAGTGTACTGGACATTATTGGGAATGTATGTTTGGTATTATGGCACACTGTACTGGACAGTATTGGGAATGTATGTTTGGTATTATGGCACACTGTACTGGACGGTATTGTGAATGTATGTTTGGTATTGTGGCACACTGTACTGGACGGTATTGTGAATGAATGTTTGGTATTATGCCACAGTGTACTGGACATTATTGGGAATGTATGTTTGGTATTATGGCACACTGTACTGGACGGTATTGTGAATGTATGTTTGGTATTATGGCACACTGTACTGGACAGTATTGGGAATGTATGTTTGGTATTATGGCACAGTGTACTGGACATTATTGGGAATGTATGTTTGGTATTATGGCACAGTGTACTGGACAGTATTGGGAATGTATGTTTGGTATTATGGCACAGTGTATTGGACGGTATTGGGAATGTATGTTTGGTATTATGGCACAGTGTACTGGACGGTATTGGGAATGAATGTTTGGTATTATGGCACACTGTACTGGACAGTATTGGGAATGTATGTTTGGTATTATGGCACACTGTACTGGACGGTATTGGGAATGTATGTTTGGTATTATGGCACAGTGTACTGGACGGTATTGGGAATGTATGTTTGGTATTATGGCACACTGTACTGGACGGTATTGGGAATGTATGTTTGGTATTATGGCACAGTGTACTGGACGGTATTGGGAATGTATGTTTGGTATTATGGCACACTGTACTGGACGGTATTGGGAATGTATGTTTGGTATTATGGCACAGTGTACTGGACGGTATTGGGAATATATGTTTGGTATTATGGCACAGTGTACTGGACGGTATTGGGAATGAATGTTTGGTATTATGGCACACTGTACTGGACAGTATTGGGAATGTATGTTTGGTATTATGGCACACTGTCTTGGACGGTATTGGGAATGTATGTTTGGTATTATGGCACAGTGTATTAGGTAGTATGGGGCAGTGTAATAGGTGTAATGGGTTAGCATGTTAGATACTACGGGACAGTTTGGTTTATGGTGTTAGGGGAAGGGTGTTGGGTGCTATGAGACAGTGTGTTAGATATAAGTGAACCATGTGTTAAGTGTTAAAAAGGTGTGTTTTATGGTATTAATGGAAAGCTGTGTTGTCAGAGTATATGGGACAGTATACTGGATAGAATGGGAGAGTGTGTTTTATGGCAGCAAAAGTGTATTAGGTGTTGTGTATTAGTGTGAAAGGTGTCTTTGGACAGTGTGTTAGATTCTATGGCATAGGGTGTTAAGTAGTGTGTGACAGTGTGTTAAACATTATTAATAGGGGACAGTCTGGGAGCTAGTATGGGGCAGCGTGAGTGTGTTAAGTATTGTGGGACACTGTTAATTGACACTGTGTGAGATATAGGACTGTGTGTTTGCTCTGTGATTGTACCATAATATCCATCCCACATGTAATCTGTGGCGAAGTTTTCACAGAACGTTAGCTCATCTTCTCACGACTTGTGTCAGCTCAGTAGCTCTTTGTTTGGAAAGCACTTTCTTCTGTTAATAACTGCATAAATGTTCCAGCGCATGTTTGCATTCAGAGCACACTGTTTGTTTTTAGACTCACATAGAATCAGGCTCGCTAGAACATGTTGCTCTTGGCGACGGCGGGTTAAGTAAAGAGGCTGAGCGCAACTGTTTCAGACGTGCCCTGCGCGAGCGCTGTTTCTTCGTGAAGGGTCTGCCAAAGCTCGCAGAGGTTATGGGAAGAGCGCGAGGAGGCTGATGCTGCATCCTCACCCATGACCCTGAGCCACACAGCACTCTTGGCTTTGCAGCTTTCTAAAAGCCAGCTTGAGTCAAAATATAAGATGTCTATGCTTCTTTCCAAAACACGTCTTTTAGGTTATGTAAGGCCTCAGTTAAAGGCCGAGGTGGGTAGAGTAGCCGCAAACCACTACTTCAAAGAAATAACGCCTGAAGTAGAGACACAGCTACCAAAAAACAGCCTGAGTAGGATTATGAAAGTAGGAGGTCGAAATCCCCTCAAACACAGAGTTTCCTGTACAACTTTTAGAACTTTTCTTTTGCTTAAAAAATAGAAAGGCTAAAGCGGAAAAAAGTGAGACATGAGACACAAGTCCAGGACCTAACCCAAAAGCTCAGAAAGACATGAATCCCAGATGTAGGAACTGGAAACTAAAAACGGGACTGAAACTGGACAGAGTAAAAGAACATTTCCATTGCACACATATCCACACCGACCAGCCATAACATTAATACCACATCCTTGTTTTTTACAAGCACTTTGTAGTTCTTTAATTACAGACTGTAGTCCATCTGTTTCCTCCTTTCCCCTTGTACTTCAATGGTCAGGACCCCACAGGACCACCACAGAGCACCTATTATTTGGGTGGTGGGTCATTCTCAGCACTTGTCACAAGACGCTGCCCACAGGATGCTGTTGGCTGAATATTTCTGGTTGGTGCACTGTTTTCAGTCCAGCAGTGACGCTAAGGTGTTTACACACCCCAGTAGCACTGCTGTGCCACACTCAGACACCCAAATACTACCTACTGGCTGTGGTGCTGTGGGGTCCTGACCATTGAAGAACAGGGTAAAAGGAGGCTAACAGAGTGCTCCTATATGGTGAAGTGAAGCTGATCTAATGGACTATGAATATAGAAACAATAAAGTGGTGCTAATGTTATGGCTTATGGATTGCTGTAGATGAGTTAAAGCACTAGAACCACAGATATACTGTCAAGTTTTCATGTTCCACTGTAAAATAGTTCCACACAATACTGATTAGTTGCCTTCTGAGAAGTGAGAATACTCCTCACTACTGTGAGCTGTAAATAGCATCATAACAGGGCGCCACACTGTTAAAAGCACAAGATCCTTGAGGTTCTTCAATTTGAAACTATTATGATGCTTTAAGGAACCTTCAAGAAAATGATTTAAGTAGAAGAAGGAACCTCTCTGCAGTTTCAAATGGAAGAACCAAAATGTCCTCAAAGATCTTGAGGACATTGAGGGCACTCTGCTATCACAGTAAAAACAACGAATCCAAACTGAATTGGGCCTAAAATTGCCAACTTATGATCCATTGAAAATTGCCTGGATCAGCCCCGATTCCAATCTGCTGCTAAAATGGGATAAATGGATCTGCTATTCATATTCATTTCAGCATTCTATGATCCGTCTGTTTGCATGTGAAATTAGAGTGAAGGTTCTTTATTCATTTAAAGGAAAAATGATTGGTCACACTTTGGTAGGAGGAAGTGAAGCCATTCAGGACATTTGGGGACTTTGGTGGCCACTCCAAAATCCCCTTTGAGAAACCCCTTGCACTGTGCTATCATTTGTGTGTGTGTGGGGGTGCCTCATTGGAGTTTGTAGATAATGTAATCAAGTGAGTATTCAGAATCAAGGACGTACAACATAGTGAGTAAGCCCAGTCATAATGAAAACAGAGTGGTGAGATGGGTTTGGACAGGTTCATCATCATCTGCTAAGTCCTTTGAAAGATGTTTTGGTGGTTTTTATTAAGTTCCTTTGAACAAATCATCGCTGTTTGTTTGTGTTTGTGTGTGTTCTGATGCTTTTGAGAGACGAGTGCTTTTGAGAATGCAAGTTTACTTGTACATCATTTTTCCATGTGAAAAAAATGTATGACATCAGTGTAGTAATGATTTTTTTTGTCAATCTAAAGACAAAAGTTATGCTTATAGATGTGCACATCTAAATGCACATCGAAATTCAAGGCAAATGTGGATGGTTTTGTTGTTCAGGAGGCTAGAGATAGAAAGTCAGAACTGGGCCTGAATTTAAACTTCCTGATTTAAGAATCAGTGAGGAACAGATGGCTTCCAAATGATGCCATATGTTCTTACTGTATAAAGCTGAAATGTTATTATCAGAAACACATGGTGGCCTGGCATGTGTTTGGCGAGACTCTGTGTGCTTTTTTTTATTATTTATTCACGCTTTACTCTGAAGTCTTATGTACACAGTTAAAGAGATGCTCCATAAATTGGCCCAAGCTCTTTCTCAAATGCTCAACTTTGTATTATGCGCAATTTAAGATTACAAGAAACTTGGCAGTGACTAGTTTATGAGAGGGATGACAGTCAGTACACACAGGACAAATGTACTCCTATACCTGGGTTGTCACAGTATTTCGATTTTGATACTTTTGATACCAAACATAGTAAGTCAGTGCTCAGTCCCAAGCAATACTATAAACCCATGACTGAATCCCTCCACATGTTTCTCAGTCCTAGCTCCACTTATAAAGTGGGGGGTCTGGCCTAGTAGCTCAAAGCAGAAGCTGCCTGAACTCCAGACCAAAGTCCTTAGAGTTCCCGCCCTCCTACAGTTTCCTCCCACATTATCATATGCTGATGGCATAGTCCAAACTTGCAAAATATGTATTCACCCATCAGAACATACCATTAAAACCACTGAAAGATGGGGTCCAGGGGTTGTGAGTTTGAATCCCGAGCCAGGCCAGGCTTTGCCATAAGGATCTGAGTGATTTTGGCCAGGCCCAAATTGTGATGGCTAGATGAGTGGGTTAGAGCATCTCCAAAACGTCAGGCACATCTTGTGGGATTTTTCCGGGATGCAGTGGTCGGTACAAAAACATGGTTGAAGGAAGCACAAATTTATGGGTGCACAGTGCTCAGGGATGTGATCCATGGAGGCCCCACTTCACAACTTACAGGACAACAGAAGACTTTCAGAAGTTTGTTGGAGTCAATGCCTCAGCGAGTTTTAGTGGCCAAACGTCTTACAAAGTGTCTTTAGAGGCACACTCTTGCTCACTACGGAGATAAACAGCTTGAAACCATTTCATGGTTGCCTAAGACTCTTACTCAGGACTATATGCACACACACACACACAAACACTGGGTACCTAAATGTCATAGGCCCTTTCACCAAACCTATAATCATTATCATCATCATCATCAAAGATATCTGTGGTTACAAGAATTTCATCACAGGCCATCCTTTCATAAACACACCCTCCCGCATCTTTCTCCATGTCTCCTCAGCTAGCGTGTGAGCAGTCACTGGTGGTGACT
This sequence comes from Salminus brasiliensis, assembly GCF_030463535.1. NCBI lineage: Eukaryota > Metazoa > Chordata > Actinopteri > Characiformes > Bryconidae > Salminus > Salminus brasiliensis. The sequence continues at coordinate 36,481,055 of NC_132883.1, read as the reverse complement.
CAGGCAGCAGGCTTTAAGAGTCGAGTGAAGTGTGACCGGAGGAATGTCGATTTGACTTTTTTGTGCATGTAGCGTATCTGAGAGTCCTTCAGGCTTTTGATAAGTGCTTTAAAAAACTTGTGGGAAAGCATCACCTGCTGAGTCTCTCTCTTTCTCTCTCTCCAACCTGCCATGAAGTTTCCCCACTAATAGCTCCACTCATGCGAGATGGAATAAATATTCCTCTCTTTAACAGAGTACTTTTAATGTATCATTTCATCCGTGATCTGAAATTACATGGTGCTTGTCGAACATGCTGAGCTATCTGGTGAAACGAGGAGAAAGGCTGGCCCCAGCTTACAGTCCGACTGATTAAAACAATGGCCTAATCAGCAGAGCGTAAATGAGAGAGTCTGCAAAACTGATGAGTAGGAGTGTAAAAATGCATCAGTGCATCATGCTGGAGATAACGATTCAACTGCATAGATTTCGGAATCTTAGGCCCTGTCCACGTGTACCCAGATATAGTTAAAACATACCTTTTTCTCTGCTTTTGGCATCCTGTCCACACGAACAGAGTGCTTAAGGTGACTGGAAATGGAGGGTTTTGAGAATGGTCTTTAGGGTGGAAATATCTTTGTATGGAGAACTCTATTTGGAAGGCTTCAAAAAGGCAGCTTTTGAAAACGCTGCACATGTTTGCACATGTTTAGTACCAACTAACAGTGGAGTTTGCTCTTCCATTACACTGTGACAGAGCATACTGCACTCACATTTGGAAAAAGCTAAATAAATGTCACTTCTGTTACTGATCAGGAATGTGTGAATGATTTAGAGACAGCAGGATCACTATGGCAATAACAAAAACTGTGGTAGATTTATATGTATGTCTATGTGTGAGTCTTTGAGTTGTGGAGAAAATATTTGACCTTGTTTACACTTCATGCATTTTGAGTATCAGAGTTGTATCCGCATCTGGCCAAGCTATAAACAATGTATTTAAATACGCATTTAAACCAGATACAATCCTGATATTTCAAACCACTTCAGGAGGTGTTCTGAGATGTGTTTGAGCCACGTTATAGCAGTGTTAACGCATCCGTCTCTCCAAGATGCATTTCACAACCAAAAACCCTCCCAGTAACCGGAGACACATTTGACTACTTGGCGTAAATGCATGCGGCTAAAATGTTATCAGGATACAACCCAGATACTAGTCACACAACGTGACCAGGTGTAAATGGGGTCTTTATTTTCTTTTTTTTTTTGGAGCTGTATTTAGGTCTGTTTTGGTTGCTACTCTGTTTCTTAAGGAATTTGATGTTAAACTTTGTGTTACTGCTCCTGCTGCACTGGCATGCTCACTTGAGCATTTTAGCACAGAGTTTGCGTTCTCATGTGTTCTCATGAGTTTGTTAAAACAATATTCAGTATGCATATTTTTTTTTACATTTGGAAAGAGGTTTCTCATTGTTGAAAAAAGGCTTGGAGAATAGCTTTTAAATATATATATCTCACTACCATTTAATTAGCTCTTCCAGTCTTCCAGTGTTTTTTTATATTTATTAAACAAATTGTGAGGCTTCACAATGCATGAAATTATTTCCTAGCGTCTGCTACTGAATTGCATTGCTGCGAAGTCGGAGATTTACACCCCTGCTGACAAGTGTTTGCTTACTTTCTCAGCTCCAGCCGGAGCAGCTGAACTGCGGCGCAGCCCATCTTCAGCACCCACTCGCACTCCAGAAGCCCCTCAGAGCGACTCCACTGTACGAGGCGCCCGGCATCAGCTCTGTCGCCGTGGACAACATTCACAATCACACCGTGGTGTTCCTGGGTACCAGCAATGGATGGCTCCGTAAGGTAAGAACACGCAGCTACAAACAACAGCCGAGACTCACAAGAGAACTAGAGAATTTATGTAGGTGCGTTATGTTGTACAGTGTCAGAAAGCACATCAGTCAGTCTGTTAGCTACACAGTCAGTCAAAAGTTTGGGCATACCTGCCTGAATGTGGTTTTCCTAAACTTAAACCAATTTTGAGCCTTTTTACACCTGGCATTAATATGCGTTTTTGGTGATCAGATCACGTTCGGATTTCACTTATCCGCATGAAAAGCCAGGTGTAAACACTCCCCAAGACTTTGACCCAAGACCCAAGATTTTGATCACAAGCCACAGGTGAAATGGACCTTGTCCATGTTTACTACCACTGTAAATGGAATAGATTTTATGTGATTTATTGGATTCCGTCAGACATTCGGAAATACGTCTGTCGAAAAAAAAAAAAAACATAATAGGAGTAATAATTACTGTGGGTTGGTAAGTCTGCATATACACACTTGCACCATACTTATGGATAAGACCAGTATTACACATTAGTTCATTGTTCACATGCTGTTTAAATTGTCACTTTTTCTGATAAACCATCTATTGTTCCTCCATGATGTAGAATCCTCACCATTACTTTAAATTGCTCACAGTCTCCTGGAGTAGGACAATTTTGTAGAGAAACTGGTGTTTACAGGAAGTAAAAAAGGATCACAATGATATGCTGTTTACATGGAAAAGTGAAATCAGATTATCATTTGGTCGCATTGGGACGCATTTAAATGACAAGTGTACACAGAATCCAGTATATCCAGGTCAAAGTATATCCAGATACTTCCTGGATACAAAACGCATGTTAATCCCAGGTGTAAACAGGCCCTTAAAAAATCTAAAATCTGTTTATAAGACAATATATGTAAGACAAATGTAAACAGTAGAGATAAAAAAATGTAAATGCCTCCTCCTCCACCAAGTGGTTTTCAGTTGGCCATCAATAGCTCAGCATATGTAATGTAAGCAGCATGAGATGTTCAAAGCCTGTTGCAAAAGCATCCCAGGAGGCTCCTCTTGAAGCTGCTTGAAAGTGTGCCAAGAATGTGCAAAGCTACAACAAGGCCCAGGAGGCGACAGAGTAGAGAATGAATGTTGTTCTAAAATGTGGAAATAGTAAATAGTAAAGAAACACACTATTATGTATCTATGTGTGTCCAAACTTTGACTGGTAGCGAAACATTCACCTTGTACCTGCAGTGCAAAGCTAAAGCAACAACCCTCTACCACCGAACATGTCTCAGCTGAGTGACTACACTTGTACAGAATATTAGGTTTTTGGCCAAGCCATTGTTATACACATATCCCACAGCGGGGATTTTCAATCCAGTCCTTTGCTACGCCAGTTATTTGTGTTCCACCTCAGCAGTGTATACAATACCTACTATAGAACTCCGGTGTATCTGGTAATGTGGGCCCATGATTGTTTTCACGATTCATTGCCTTGAGCAGATTCAAGTGTTGGATAATTATTGAGGAGTGAAATTAGGTGTGTTCGAGGTGGGTAGTGTGAAACTATACAGGGCAGAGAGAACTGCTGTTTAGAGCATACACAGACGAGCCCACACGTTTTGTCTAATATGCTGTTGGCACACCATAGACCTCTGAAGGAGTCCTGTGGTACCTGACACCAAGACGTTAGCAGCAGATCTTTTAAAGCCCTGTAAGTTGGGAGGTGGAGCTGCCGTAGATCGGGCTTTTCCCAGTGCATTCCATTGCCCACTTCTTCCCAGTTTGGCCCAGATGGGACGAGCTTTGGGCGCTCAACATCTTGTCTGTAGTTTGTGGTTTGTTGCTCCTCCAACCACTGTCCACCCACCACCCCACCCCCCACCAGCCTTGTCATTTTGGAGATGCTGGCCATAACTATTTGACCTTTGTTGCTCAGGTTTTTACGCTTGCCCATTTCTCCCACATTCAACATGCTGACCATGAGAACCAGTACATAGTTGCTATCTAAGATACATCTTTGACATGCTGTTGTTGCAAGATTATCAGCATTAATCACTTCATCTATAAGTGGTCGTAATGACGTATCAGTGGTGCAGAATAAGCAAGGCTGCCTTGCATTAGTATCAATGTGTATCAATTTTAGAACTAACAACACATGTTTGGATAAATATTGGGATATGCATTCCAAATATTTATTTGTGGTTTGACCATGGATGGGGCAGTTAGATTTTCCCCATTTCTCTAAATTTGTTGTTGCCAGTTACCCATTTGTAGTATCCCCTAGCAGTAGCAAAGCTTCTGACACTAGGAGGTTAAAGACTTAACACATGTCTCCTCCCCAGCAACGCCACATTCGCTAACAGATGCCTGTTCCAGCAAACATCACTTTAAGTGTGAAGAGGGGACAGAGTGCCATCCACCCAACTGTAGAGAGCACAGCTAATTGTGCTCCCCAGACTCAGGCTGCCGATGGCAAAGCGGCATGGCTCGGCATTTGAACTTGCGACCCCCGGGCCATAGTAAAATCACTGACCGCTGATGCCTTTTTAAATTAAAAATAAGGAGAAGGACTAAAAGTTATAGTTAAGTTAATGTGTGTGCATTAATGTAGTATTTTATTTAATTAGCTACATGAATACACCCTACAGAGTCTAGAATGCAAGCTTTTGTGTGTGTCTGTGTATGTGGCTCTTTAAGAGGTGCGTGTGTGTGCGCAGATTTAGGACCTTAAGCATTTTTTGAGCCCAAAGCCCAAAGTTTTGCTGGCCTGGTTTTCTTCTTTCTTGTCTATAAAAGATTTTGTTGTGTCTAGCGCAAGCTCATAGGGGGCTTTTTAACAGATCCTACACTGAAGGAGTCCCTGTGTGCCACAGTTAGTCCAGGCTTACAACAAGAAAGGACAGGCCAGGTGGGCTGCATTTATGGAAGTGTAATGCTGCTTTAGAATACATTAGTGCAAGGAATTATGCGCAAACGCGATACCTTATTTAATGGCCTTTTGACCTTTTCTTTAAGGGGTTCTCGCTCACCATTTCTGTCTGTCACACACACACATTTACCTTTACATTCCTGCCAAAAGAACACTCAGCAGAACTCCAGTCTTGAAACCATCTGCAGGCGCCCTGCATACAGAGAGGTGGGGGGAAATATTCCTTAATTAGGCGAAATTCCAGCGCTGTGTCTCATTCCCGTACGGAATCACCTCTTAGTGGGAGCTTCAAAGTCGGAAAAAGCCGCGGAGGGTCGCTCAGCGGCATCGGAAAAATTCTATTAAAAGTGGGAGAGGCCTGTGTGAGCGAGGTTATTGTGTTATTGTATTGTTTGGAAGAGGCTCATCTGTCTCGAGAGGGGGAGAGCATGCGCGTGCGAGAGAGAGAGAGACAAGGAAAGATGGGGAGAGAGACGGGACCTGTTTGGCTGCAGGGTGTCGTGTTTTAGTCCAAAAAAAGCCTTTTTGTTTCCATGCCAGGATGTGGAGATGTGTGCTGGTGAAGTAATTGCTTGCTTCTATTGCATGTGCTGTGCAGAGCCCGGAGTTCAAAAGTGAGTGTGTGTGTGTGTGTGAGAGAGAGAGAGGTTTGTGGCTACTAAGTCATGGGCAGTAGGCACACAAAAATGGACAGTAAAACATGCTGCCTGGGTTAGGACTTGACTGTCCTGGTTTGTAGGACAACCTGAGCAAAACAGGGATGATCTACAGCAGATTTTTTGTTGAGGTTAAAGCTGGCAGTATGTAGCTGTGCTACTACACCGTCATAAATAGACTATAGCAGAGCTCTGTGTACGCCTTTCTCACCCAATACTGCTAGAGGCCCACTCTGTGCAGCAGTACAGGCAGTTATGCAACATATGGACCAATTGGATGCACATTACAGCTTGTCAACTTTGTTTTTGACCAAAGAAAACGTGCTTTTTGCTGCAGAACATCTCTTACATTACTTTGGCTCAAGGTCAGATATAGGTTTAGGCTTTGGAAAGAGGTAGTCCCATAGCTTTGCTCTGACAGAAAACATTTTTTGACATTGTTTAGACTTGGTTCATTTATCTAACCAATAGACAGTAGTGTAAATCTATTCATACTGACGTGAATTAACCCACTTGGTTGTAACTCCCCCTACCAATGCTTCAGACACTAGGAGGGTAAAAGCATAACATACTCTGCCATCATCTCTTTTTGAACTGCAAGAGTGATGAGAAGAGTGCAGCGAATTGTGCTCTCTCCTGCTGCTGATGGCAAAATGGCATGGTTTAGGATTTGAACTCGTGACCCCTGGGCCACTGTGGTAGCACCTGGGCAATTAGACTACTGGGCCACTCAGAGCCCTCCTTTAAAGTTTTTAAACCCTTTGGAAGATAAAGATGTTTTTATAAATAGGACTATTTATTTATTTATTTTAATGTAGTTATCATTTTTTAATTATGTCTATTATCCTCCACATATTCTGATATTATAAAAACCAACCTGTGTGTGTGTGTGTGAGTAAGTGAGTGCCCTGCAGGCAGTTGTATGGCTGCTCTAATGGTTGTGGTGGTCTATGTAATGCAATTATGGATGGTGAGTTGGGGTTGTGCTGTGCAGTCAGATTGAGTTACTGGTCAACCACTGCTTACACCACTCTCCAAATCTGATCATACTCTCGCTCTCTCTCTCTCTAGCCCTTCCGCTTTCTCTGTCTCTCTCTATGTCTTTATCTATATCTCTTTATCCCTCTCCATATATCTCTACCCTCCACATCATTAGTGTGACACTAAGGCATTGGGAAATCACTCATCTGTGACATTTGGTTTATTCATTATTGATCAGTTACACTCCTCTCAACAGTTGTGACTATGCATCATCCTGTCCATCTATCCATCTGTCTGTCTGCCTACACCGTATGACCAAAATGCAGCGGAGGGGGTTGAGAGGTCAGGGCTGTTGTGCGGGTCATCCAGCTTCTTCAACACAATTTTTGTCAAAATACAACTTCATGGACCACAAGTCATGTCTGTCTATATCTGTCTGTCTGTCAACTTTCCTGTCTTCCCATCCATCCAGCATCTCCATCCATGCAGGCTGTCTGTCTCTAACTTACTATCCGTCCATTCATTCACCCATCCGCTTATGAATCCATCCATTCATCCATCCATCCACCCATTCATGAATCCATCCATTCATCCATCCATCCATCCATCTGTATGTCTTACAGTGCACTTACCAGCAGATGTGTGCTACAGGACACTGGCTCAGCCTTCAGTGTTCTTAGTCCTCACTGTTTTTTTTTCCTCAGTCACCATCCCCCCCTCTCTCTCTCTTTGTCCTTTTACCGTTTGTCTGTCTTCCATGTCCCTCTGTCGTTCCTCTTACCAAAGTATTTAAACAAAAAAGGGCCTTTGATTAGAGAATGACACACACACACACACACACACACACATGCTGAAACACACACATGCACACGCATACACATGCGCACACAGCCTGGTGCAGCTGAGTGACTTTGAAAGAAAGGGTTCTTTGATGTGCTGGTAGCTAGACACACTGACCCCGTAGCAGAGCAGGTGTTGTAGTGTGTCTTTGTGCATATGTGTGTGTGTGTGTGAGAGCGTGTGTGCATGTGTTTCTGTGTGTTATGTGACTTTGCTGATCTTTTGGTCGCTCGACTGCTGATACTTTACCATGTAACCTGGGCCATCTGGAGCACATCCCTACCAGTCACTTACTGTCTTTCAATTTTATTGTCCCTATAGAAGCAGTCAGAATTCTTTCCTTTTATTCCCCAGTGGAACCGCATCAGATCATTGTGGAAACCACATATATAGTTTTGGTTTCAGACGTGGGGGCTCACTGTGAAGTTTGAACCCACCTGCTTCCATACACTCAAGATAATCTACCCCATCTGTCCAGTGTTCCATTTACCTCGGATGTCAGGTGGTGGAGCTGGGAAAGACGTCCCAACCGAGTTGACTGCATTCGGGTTATACAGATAGTTGAAAACCCTGAAAGATTTCAGGGCTTACCACTACTGGGTTGACTTTTACTAGTGTTTTATGGCAAATCTAGACAAAATATGTCCCACATTTTATGCCCCAGGTTCTAGATTCAAGACTAATTTGTTTTATTGTCATATGGAGAGTAAACAGCCAGTTACACTGTTCAATAAAATTCTTACTTTTCTAGTCCTCCACTAACACACAAGCTATTAAGACAAATAAAACCTATACAACATAGGTTAAAGACAATACACACGTAATTAAACTAGATACATGATCATTTAAACTAATATAGTTTTAACTCTAGACATATAAATAGTTAGCTTAGTAAACTATTAACATTGCTGTAGATATCTGACCCACCCTACTTGATCCAACTAATTACTGCCTTCAGAATGCCTGGATTGGGAAGAGCTTAGAGGTTAGAGCTTAGAGTTGAGGCCTACAAGAAGGTGACTTTCACCACTCTAGTATACCTATCCTATTTCACGCTTTCCACCATAACATCTTGTGTTATAGAAGCATAGGCCTGTTTTATTTCAGCAATAGAAATCTGTTCTTAGGTACTTCACATTGTTGAAGCAAGACTATTGTGGTTTTGCCTTCTTTGTCTATGTAGAGCAGTGCTGTGCTTTGTCTATGTAGAGCAGTGCTCTGTAGTGCCAGGAGATAAGGAACCAACTTCTTAATTTTTTTTAAGCCTAAAAACTTCCCTAAAACACATCTTGACTCCCACAGAAAACATTCATCTTTAATAGTGCTCACTTCAATAACCCCACTGGATTGCCGCATAGTTACGGCTTGTAAAGCGGAGCATGTGAATTGGACATGGAAAAGCAGAATATAAACAAGATGAAAGCAATTATTTACATCCACATATTAAATCTTTTTCATTGCTGTTTAGAAAGGGAAGATCCATGCATTCTGGGAAAAAGGATCTTTTCGGGTAGAATTTGCCATTTAGTTGCAGTTTAATTGAGCATGATGTTTTTTTCATATTATTTTAGTTCTTCTCATACAATTCTACGCATGCATACACCCGTCTGTCTTCAGAACGAGACAGTTTAAAATATCTGCGCCATAAAACATGCTTGTTTCAATTAAAACTTGGCCTAAAACGGGGCCCAGACTTGTGAGTGCATAAAGTGCATAAAAAGTATGAAGGCTAAACATTCTAAAAATTCTTCACCCCCTGACGTCTCTGCGAGTTATTCCTGTAGCTTTCACAGATTTTGGATCCATGTTGCTTGTCAAAAGTTAGTCGCATATGAGTGGATAATCAACAGTTAGCCCCACTTCACTTCAGTCCCAGAGAAGCAATTAGCACCTTTACAGTGCTAACATATGCATGTTGGTTAGTGCTGTCTCGAAGTGTCATATTTTTGCAGCCATCTTAGCAAATGTGTCAAACGCCACAGTGTTCTACTGAATGGCTGATCACAGTAAAGGTAATTAGGGCTGTTAACCCTTTTAAACTGAACACCACTGTGAAACTCAGGGTCAAAACCTCCTTTAATCTCATCTAATGCCTGTGTCTGTGATCCATTCTTAGAATTAGACTCATTTAAAAACGTCTACCTTGGCATGGTTCTTTGTCAAATAACAACACGAACAACAGCAGGGATTGAGGGATTGTTGAGAAACATTTTGAACAGAAAAGATCTGGCCAGAAAGGGTTCCACATTTTGTTGTATTATGAAATTGCTGGTGTTGTCTTGGATCAGTGAATAACGATGGTGTTGTTTTTTCATGTCATTCCACTTCTAAACAGCTGTCCCTGCTGCGCAACCTCTCAGTGGCTAATCAGTGGCCACTGCGGCTCGCTGCTGGTGAATCGGTGCATCACATTATGACCTTTGATCCCAACGACAGAAACTACTTGTACCTCATGACAACCCACCATGTGAGTATTCAGCACTAGCAGCTTTTGTAACACATGTGCACAGACACACACACACACACACACACACACACACACACACACACTAGTGTTAATCTTAACAGTACTAACTGACAAAAGTGTTCAAAGTGTTCAGTGTTGACAAAGGCTTTTTTTTTGTTCATGTTTATTACAGGTTTTACTGTAAGACACACAAACATGCACATCATCTCTGATCTAAGCAAAAGCATTGTGTCTTCAGTAGTGCATGTTATAGCAGCTTGGTCTCAAGAGGAATTCGTACATATGTGACCACAAGACCATATTAGGTTTCATACTAAATGTGTACTAAATATAGTTGGACCCTCGTAGCATGAATGAAGCTGTAGTGACACTGAGTGTGTGTCCCAGTTACAAACTAATTACTAATATCAATACTGAGTTTTTAAATATGAAGTAGTATAGATAAAAGTATCAAAATGTAGTATACTCACATATCCAAGATACATGCTCAGATCGTTTTTTGAGTGTGTTTATGATGGACACTATTATCACACAATGCATGGGACACTTTAAGTCGTATATGTGCAAATTTGATGAGATCATGTTGGTTATAGTACATACAGTACTGTATATATATATATATATATATATATATATATATATATATATATATATATATATATGTATATATATCACACAATAATTATCTCGATACATGTAATCACTGACTAAAAACAGTAACGACAGATTCTTAAAAGAATTACTATTCCGATACTCCTGTACTGAACACAGTGATTTTTATTTAACATCTGCTGCACTTCATCTAATTAAACCAGTCTGATTACACTGTTAGTAATGAAACCTGCAGCTGATCAGTGTTTATTAAGCACTAACGTCTCCATAATAACAAATTTGATCATGATACGATACAATATTGCCATATTGCCCAGCTCTAAAATATTGTTGCTGCCTTGTATCCCCATTTTTTACATTTTTGGTTTTCACTTTTCCACATAATGTGAAACTGGAAGTTCTTTACATTGTGCCAAAAGGTATGATGAATGAACCAATAGAAATGCTCCAAAATAAAAAAAAAAAACTGCTTACAGTACTGTCCTGAGGTTACATGCATCCACAAACATTATTTGAAACCTTTTATCTCAGCAATTATAAAAAATGTTCAAAAATACATCAGGTCTCATTAAAATTAAAAACATAAACTTCAATAATAAGTATCAAGAATGTCTCATTGTGAAGAAAGTAGTTGATACATTTTGAACTACCTCGGAGAACCAGTTGTTGAATTAGTTCAATAACCTCACCAGCTCACCTGACTTCACATCATTAAGCACTGAGTTACTACTAGATACTACTAGGTTTGGAAATCTTTTAATGAAAACAAGGCCATACAACCACTTGCAGCCTAGGCCTTATACACAGTTTTAGTCACATATATACACACATTACAGTCCTTCGAATGTATTTTAGCCAACATGCACTCCTTCAGACCGAAGTAGAGTCTGCTGAACAGGGAGAGTGAGGAGAGAGGAGGGTAAATGTAATTAGATGAGAGAGAATGTAATTCATCTTCACATGCATGTAGCTGTCCACGGCAGCTACGCCCATGAATCCAAAATACGCATTACATACCGAAACTATCCGATTATATGCATCAATAACTGCATCCAATGAAATTACCCTGATCAATTATGACACAAAATATGATTATATTATCAATTAGCCTATTTTACTTTGATTCTGAAAAGCCAAAGTAAGGTTTAACCTTATTTACATACGGTGAGATATTATTTTAGAGAGACAGCGGAATCGGATGGTTTTGATTAGCCTTGCATCAGGCTATTATTCAATCGCTTTCCCTTCTTCTTTCACTCACTCTCACTCTTCCTCTCTCATACACACAAATGCACCTTTTTATAGTGGTTTTGAGGTGGGTGTAATGTGTGAAAAGAGGTTGTTAGGCGTGTCATATCTGAGGAGGGAAGAGCGAGGAGTTTATTGTGGGGTGTGAAATTGAAGGTGAATGCGCAATCGTGTGAAAGACCAACGTGTGAGCCCAAGGCGCAAGAATACAAAACTGAAGTTTGACCTGGCAGACTGTCTAAACATATGCTGCAGGTGCAGGTGTATGCCAGCGTCTTTTACAGTGTCATCACTGTCATAACAGAATCTGATAATAGCTTTAAAATGATTACTTTTTCGCAGCCTCTGAACCAGTTCAAGTAAACAAAAAAAAGGCAGGAAATTAATGTTTAGGAATTAACAATTTATTTTTTAATTAAAAAAATAATATTTTTTATAATATCAACATTTAGTGAATTATTATGGGCTAATTGATTATTATAGCTATTTACTACTGGTTCGGAAAAGTACAATTGGAGGCTGTGGATGTCTTTATGTATAAGAACACAACTGCCTGCTTTCCAAATGTATTACTATACAAGATCTTCACACCTCCTAAAGGAATTCAATTATTGTTAATAATTTATTTATTTATTTATTTATTTATTTTCACCCAGTTTTCCTCCCCAATTTTATATAAGCAATGACAGAACCCACATTAGTATCAGTTAGTATTCTCCCCCTATTCTCCCCTCTATTATATGTAATGCTCCCGACACTGGGAGGGTGAGGACTCACACATGCCACCTCTGGCACATGCTCAACCAGCCTCCCCCTCTTTCTCAACTGCTGTCGATGCAACATCATGGGGCAACCAGCGAGCTCTGCGGGAAGCGCCGGGTACCCAGTTCTGATATATCGGCTAGCATGCTCCCACTGAAGTAATGTGGGGAGAGAAAGCCATCTGCCTACCTGGAGAGAGCAAGACCAATTGTGCTCTCTCAGGCTCTGGCTGCTGATGGCAGGCAACATGACCTAGGTTTGGAACTTCAAACTTTGAAACTGTCTTGGCACATTTTTCGAAGTATTTCTAAGAGTACAGTTGAATGAACCTAGAGCTTCTCACCACACAGCATTTTATTCATTTGTAAATGAATGGTGTGAAAACAAACAAACAAACAAACAAAATAGCGACAGGGCTTTCATACAGCAGCAACGCTATGGTGTTTATTATGGTGCCTATATATCTAATGACAGCATTAATATTCATTTATGTGGGTTAATTAACTTTGTGCAAATGCTTAATTTGGCATTTCTGTGCAGCTCTTCAGGGTCCAAGTGGCTGCCTGTGATCAGTACACCTCATGCAGTGACTGTCTCAGTGCCAGTGATGCCTACTGTGGCTGGTGCACACTGGAAAGCAGGTAAGACCTCATGGTGTTTGTTAATTGGCCTGCCAGTGAAGAAACTCAATCAACCAGTAAAGCATAATTTTTTAGCCCACTTATTTATCAGTTCTATTTTTTTTTTGCGAAAAGGATGGATGGGCAGATAACAGAAGCTTAGTGAACATCATAATTTATAGTGATGACAAGCAAAAATTGAGTTATATAAGCAAAATGTTTTAGAGAGTTTTTCTAACAGTCTTGAGGTTTAAGTGTGTGAGAGCAAAACTTGTAGGCTTTTTTGGCCCCTGTTTTGCAATTCTTGCCAGGATTGCTGGCTAAATTTTCATTGGACTGATTGCATCTTTCTGTTTTTAGGACATGCAGTTTTGTTGCTATTGGCATTTATCATTCTACATGCAGTATTGTGCTCCAAGAGTCCAACGCTGTTGTGTTAGTTGGCTGGCTTTACGTGACTTTTTGTAGAAGCAGTCTTCACCATCCAAGCGCTGGAAGCATCTTGTGACATTAGTGGATCTAGCTATCAGCAATAATTGGAGACGACTGAAATGGGGGCTATGTTTTGATGGCAAAAGAAAGTAAATTACCTTTATTGTCATTATACAGTAATTATGAAGGTGTTCTTCACATATCCCAGCTTAAAGAGAGCGCTAGGACAGACATGCCACAATGTGCCTGGAGCAGAGGATGTTAAACACCTTGCCTAAGGGCTCAAAAAGTGGCAGCTTAGCAGACCTGGGCATCGTACCCATAACCCCAGTGATCAGTAATGCAGCACTCTAACCTCTAAGCCACAATTGCCTCAAAACATTTTGGAGATAGAATTTGAAAAGGAAAATAAGAATTTGAAGAAAACAAGAATCTGCTCTCTCATTGGATGAGGGGATGGGCTTGGTAGAAGTGGCTGGCAGAAAAATCGAACAGACCACACAGGCCACATTTTGGTAGCACTACTGTGCATCTATTTTATTTTAGGAGTCTTGTTTTGATGTTATTAATGATATATATATCATTAATAATATATTATATCCTTATATCAATAATATGTATTTTATAACATGTATTATGTATTATTCTGCTTACAAATGCAGTAAAATAAATGACTTGCATGTATTTTATTGCTGTAGTTCAGCATCATCTAAACATTCTACTCCTCTAGAGTAAATAAATACATCAACAAATTTCAGTTCAAAATATCAATCAAATCTAATGGGGATCATTTGTACTAACTATTATGGGTGTAAGAAAATATTGATATGTCAGAGTATTGCAGTATTGTGTTTTGCAACACTGTATTGATTCTCAGAAACACAATATAATTTTTTTTTAATATTTACATGCAGAGATTGGTGTCAGACAGTGGTTCATTTTGTGTTGTGTTCAAACCCTGATGGCTAGATAGCAGTGTTATACTGTTCAGATTCCACTGTTCTGATTGGATAAACAAAAACTAAAGAGCATTAAATATACTGTTCAGATTGAGCTTCGCCTCATTCATCACAAGGTGAAGTTGAACTCAAGGTGAAGTAAATCACAATGTTTTCTTATAATTGAGAATCTGACTCTGAAACAGTGGTAGTTCTACTGAGTTCTTTGAGGAACTGAAAGACGCACATGAATTCGGATTGTTGTCTTTTGTTGAAGCCTAGTGTGAATGTAAGGAATGCAGAGGGAACAGACGAGGCAGTCGTCAGCGAGAAATCCTGAAGTTTTGCTTCTGTGTTCTGATTTCATTTGTCTTCCTCATTCCTGTTCCTCTGTCTTTCCCAACAAGCCCACAAAGGCATGATGTTGATGTTGTCACCACACTAGCTCTTTCAGGGGGAAATGTCAGACAGCACTGGGAATCTTTTGAGCTGATGCCATGACCATGTGTGTGTGTGTGTGTGTGTGTGTGTGTGTGTGTGTGTTAGGGTGTTTTTGAAAGGCACTTTGGACAATGCCGCTATGGAAAGATTTATGGTTGAAAGTATGCCTATGGGAGTGTGTGTGCAAGATGGAAGATATTAGAAGCATTCGCTGTGAGATCATGTATTATGGATATCACTGTTATGTGCGTGTATTGTGTGGCTGTGTGTACGTGCGTACATTAGAGTCAAGCAAGGTCAATGCATTTGGCATCATGTATCAGCTTCATCTCAATTGGCCCAGTGTGTGACAGAGCCAGTTTTAATCTGATTATGCAGTAAATAATCCCCCAGTCATTCCAGGGCAGTATCTATTCACCAGCTCATAGCTCATTATAGACAGCTTTCTAAGTAACAGATATAGTGCATTGCATACTGCAGACAGGGACATTTTATGAAACACTCACTTTCTTCAGTAGTAATGTGCACACATATGGGTATACCTATGCCTCCGGAGTGCTAACCAACCCACAAAGTGTAACGTAAGATAATTTGTGAGCTTCCAAGGACATGAAACAGAGCATTGAATATACTGTTCGGATTGTGCTGAGCCTTCTTCGTCACAAGGTGAAGTTGAACTCAAGGTGAAGTAAATGTTAGTAAGCTAGTGCGAACAAGGGAAAATAAGACGTACAAGTATAACAATTTGAGATGAGTAATGAAAAGTTGAGAGTCTGGGGCAGTCCATTGTCGAGTGGACCAGTCTATTTTTTTTCTGTGTCCACTTCTTTTGGAAAGAAACATGAACACTATGAAATTGTCAGCTTGCTAATTACGAATTACATACCATAATCACATGGCACCCTTCCCACCCTGCCTGAACAGCCGTGTTAAGACCAGCCAGTTTGGGTGCTTGTTCCTGTAAATGATAAAGAACCACTGCTCACCCCACCCCTACCCTCTACACTTTTTCATTACTCTCATTACTCTCGGCCACACAAACTCTTAGACTTTCAGTTCTTTCTCATTTGTCCTGGTTTGCACAAGCTAGCTAATATTTACTTCATCTTGAGTTCACATCTCTCTTACTCATTCTCCATTCTCCTGTCTCTCTCTTTTTTTCTCGCGCTCTCTGCTCAAATCAGGATCGATACACACTCCTGATGTATGTCAATTTCATTTTATACTGTCTGCAGTTTTTATTGCCGGCGGGGACACATATTTCTCTGCATTCGCAAAGGTAGTGGCTGGAGCTACTCAGTATACACAGTATACATGAAAGGAGAAGGCTTGTGATGTAGAAAGCCAAGCTAAATCTGAACAGCATGTTTTCTGACCTAGGCAGCCTGTCTTATTTCAAAGTTTGTGGGTTGGAAGATGCTTAAATGTGTGCGCTCAATCAATAACAATGTCAGCTTTTTATAATATATATATATATATATATATATATATATATACATATATTCCCTCTAAAGGTTTTCCTTTCTGCAAAGCAAGACAGCGACAAGATATATATTGTTTGTTTGAAGGTTCAAATCCACACTCTGCAGAATTTCTCTGTTTACTTCAATGAGCAACAAATGAAAAATAATCCATATCAGATTACAACATTCTTTTGTGAATGCTCGTGATAACTGTGATAACTTCTAAGGACTGAATCTAAAATCTAGGGAGTGTTTCTGGAAGTAGAGCTCTTATGTCCTCACTAGATGTGAACATAAACTCGTTTTCACTGAAAGGAGCTATTGAACTGTTTTTGTTCGGGCCACAAAATGTCTTTTCATAAAGTTGATGGCCTTTTATTTGTGGCTATAAAATTCTCAAAGTTAACTCAAAGTGTTTTGGCAATTCTGTGTTGTGTGTGTGTGTGTGTGTGTGTGTGTGTTTGTGTAGGGGATTTTTTAGTGGTGGTAGACTCATTCTTTTCTATTTTTGGCAGTGGGCCTGACCTCATGGCTCTGGCTGTTCTCGGGTGCTCTTTTCAAAGTTCAGACGTTCATTCACATGTTCACACACTCACTGTATTCCTGTCTTCGTGGAGGATTTGCACTGATTAATGGCGGGACCGAACTCATATTCAGATGGAAATCCTTTTTCCTGTTTTTTTTTCCAAGTGAACGCAACCAAAAAAGAGACGAGAGATTTCTCATGAGAAGGGGCAAAATGTCCCTTGGTTGGTTGTAGAATAGACTATGTTTGGGTGTGACGGAGTATGTTAGCCATGCTTACAGAAGACCCAGCAATAATATCAATGTTTTGTCAACTTTTAGTAATAAAAGTAATTCCTTTTTATATAAACTTTATATATAAACTTTTATATAAACTGTTTTGAACTCTATAAGCACAGATTATAGACATAGCAGTGATGTAAATTAGTTAATCTCAGTGTAAGTGAATAATACAAGTAGATCTGTGTGGTTTTATGAGAAGTATTATTATGTATCCCTTAGGTAGTATTTAAGTGTTATCAGGAAGAGTAAACACATGAATTTGCTTTGGCTTCTCATAAAAAGGGCTGCAGTCTATAGTTTAAGGGCATTGTGTCCTTGCTCCTCTGTGTGTGTGTGTGTGTGTGTGTCTTGTTTGGGCAGGGGGGTATGCGCGTGGGCAGTGTAAAGTGGAGCTGTGCACGGGGAATATTTGGATTAACAACTGAAACATAAGTCATAATAAAAGGCCTCTGTCTGGAAAGGGAATTCCATGTCTGATAGCCCTGCTCTTCTTCAGACACACACCCACACTCACACAGACACACACACACACTTTTGCTCCATGTATAGATAAAGACTTGTCTTGTTAGCCTTTTTAATTGAATTAGCAGGACTCTGATCTCAGTGCCAGAGGGGGCTGTCGTCATGGGAACGTGTGTGAGAGGAATCAAACACACCCCTGTTGAAGATGTTTTGTGTGTGTGTGTGTGTGTGTGTATGTGCGTCTGTGAGATTTTAACGTGCCATTTTAAAAGCAGTGTTAAATCTCTAATGAGGCATTATGTCTGCCTGTCAGCGGTTTCTGTGTTTTGTGTTCCTGTGAATAAAACTCATTCTCCCATAATCCTGTGCGACTCCTGCAGGTGCTCCATTCAGGAGGAGTGCTCCAGTGGTGGTGTGGACCACTCATGGATCAGCATAAGGGAAGGACCTCAACAGTGCCCTTCAATGACCTTCACTCCAGCAGAGTTCAGCAGGACCGCAGACATTACGGTATGCCAGGTGGACACTACTTCAAACCCAGGCTACTTTAGTTTAGTTGGTAACAGACCAACTAAAAACGCTGTAGAATGTTAAACTCCTTAATGTCTACCTTAAACTCTACCATATGTGGGCCCTCACTCTTATCACTACTTTCGGAGCTGCCTACATTTGAATCTACTATTCCACCTTAATAATGCATTTTCTCTGAGCATTAATGATGCATTAATCGCGAAATGCTCAGAAACTATGCAGGAAGATAGGAAGCACAGCAACACATGCTGATCCTTTTTAATATGCCAATCACGTATTCCCACTAGTCTGGGGCAGATTTTAACCCTATCAAACCAAGCCTATCACTAATGATCCATTCTCAGACTTTCCTGATGGACTCTGTAATTTGTTTAAATCTGCCACCAGAGGAATTACACCATGTCCACATTTGGCAAAATGGATCAATGTACAGCGGTAAATGTGCTACTGTTTCTTCTACCACTATGTAACGGATGACCAGGGCTTCATTTATTGTTGGATGCACTGCAATAGTTTAGACCAGGGATAGGCAATGGGGGTCGGAGTACAGCACAGTTTACTAACCTTTGCAGACCTAATAAACCTGGCAGTTAAAAAGTGAGGCCTCCAGGAAATGAATGACCCATCTCTGATTTAGAGTAAGAGTGGAAGCTTGTTTTTTTCCACTCCAATTTAGTCATCTAGGCAGTTCCTAACCACTAGCTAGGACCCCCCTTATCACACAGTACCACAAAGCATTCGGTAAAGGCTAGAATGTGCTTTCTCTTTTTCAGGTGAAGCACCGCTACATCTTTTTTTTTATGCAATGTCATAGGAGAACTTAACACCCTGTGAGGAGATTCCAGTTATTTAACACCAGCAAACATACACCGACGCTGACTAGCATCACGCTAAAGGTGGAACGGGGCCCTTCCTACCTATTTAAAGAGAATAAGGCCATACATTGCTGTCCATAAATCACTGTGGCCTCACCGGGGACAAGGTTTCGGCTTTGAGCTGACCTGTTAAATGACAGTTATTTTGCTTCTAACTTAAAGGATTATAAAAAATTTGAGGATTGGTTATCAACGCTACACACATTTATATAACCTGTCGACTCATTTGCAATGCTGTATCCTCCACCATCAGTCCTGAATGTGTGCAAAGACCTCATATATCTTCTCCTATTTTCCTTAGCGGGATTCAGCTGGAAATGTAGGCAATGTTTTTATATTCTCCTGCTTTCATCCAATGAGACACAATACTTTCTCTCTGTTATTCATTTTTATACATTCATACATGGTACGGATTCTACCATTATGTAAAAGTATGTTACCATGAAACGCTTGTTAGACGTTTCCAGGAATATTTGCGGTAGTATTAACCAGCCTTAAATTAAAGAGAAAGTTTCTGAAATTTTCTTATTGCTGACTAAGCATTAGATAAGGTAGAGTTAAACGATCTTGTCTGGGACTCTGAGGACTTCACTTTCATGCTTCGCAGAGATGTCAATAATCGCAATCAGTGGGTCAGCGAGCCCACCTTCAATCCATATCTTCAGATCCATATCTTCATATCTATATCAGTGCTTTATGATCTGAACCACCAGCCCTTTGAATGGCTTCAAAGGCAGAGGTGTTTGGCACACTTGTGTATAGGGTCTCGAGTCTCATTGATGTATTTTAGGTAAGTGGGTCAGCCTCTCTCTGATGGATCCCCCAGCTGTCCATCATTCAAGGCCACAGGAAATAGCTCCCCTCCGGCTTCAGCCCAAACAGGAAACGGGAAGCAGGAAGCGGGCGCCACTGTGAGGAAGTGCTTCATCTCAATGACAATAGAGATCTGGGTGGAGCGAAGGAACTCGCGTCAAGAAAGACAGAGGCAGATCCTGGCTTGTTCCGTGACTTCACCCCGCAGCTCTCCAACGCTGATCTCTGGTTGAGGTCGAGGAGGAAATCAATCAGGAGAAACTCATTCAACCCTGTTGGTCCTGCTTCATCTGGCATTTATAACAAAAATGCGATTGCTCAGCCAACTTGTGTTAGCATTCATAGTCATCACGGTCAGGCAGCCAATTGCAATGACTCCAAATTGCAATGATTACAAATGATGAAATAATGAGGATGAAATAAACACACAACACACAAACACACATTCACGTGTATGTAGAGTGACGAAAGATACCACATGTTAACTGAAGGCTAGAAAAGTAAAAGTATATCCCTCTTCTTTTTTTCTGTCTTTCCCTCTCTTTTCTGTCTTCTTTTAGAACGTGGGGATCTTGGTTGACGGGAGCGTGCCTGACTTGGATGGTCTCGGCCTCGAATGCGATTATGGGGTTGGTATGGCAACCGTCGCCACGGTGCACCTGGACGACGGCCCTGCCAAAATCCAGACCTGCCCCCTGCCCCCTGCCAACCGATTTCCAGAGATTCCTTTGGGCATGGGTGAGCATGCTTGGTTATTGTAGTCTACAATTTAGGTTTCATATTTAGTGGAACATTTGGAATATCTCTTTTTTTACATACTAGTGCATTAGGGAAGTAGAATATTGTGTGAAAAAGTCATATTTTATATTTATTATATGTAAAGTTATATTTCAAACCATTTTTTTTTACTTTTGTCTTATAACTCATGAAAATCAGACATCCAGTATCCCAGATTATTAGAATATTTGATTTTGAGCTGGAGTAAGTATCTATCTACTATAAACACTATAAATATTTGTAATCAAATAAATTATGACTTCACCTTTTGAATTAAATTCGGAACACTAGTAATGTTATACCTTTTCTATGATGAAGCCATAGTGCTTTAATTGCTTGTGCAGTACAGATCTGTAGTCACTGTTGCATGCTTACTCTGCTGGAGTTGATATAGGTATCTGTGCCATTTACAACATATTTAAATGCCTCCTCAAGCGCAGACGTACTTGAGAAAAGCCACAAAAATGTGCCTGGTTATTTTTTTTATGGCTCGTATTACGGTAGGTAAAAGGTGACTCATATATATTTACTGACGGACATTGTGCTCTTGGACGGGACTAAAATCACTGAGAAACTCTGGTAATAATTACATTACCCCACCTCCCCATGGAAAACTAGTCCTGTCCCAATAGGCCTTTTTTACACTTTACTATATATTTCCCAGACATGACTCTTATCCATTTTACATTCAGCTGATCTGTGGACTACAGTGCTATAGTGGTTTGAGATGTGAGAATCAACATGAAAACAATGTGAGAGGAGAGTGTATTTACTTTAGGTACATTGTATGGTGGGTTGAGGTGTGTGTGTGTTAACTTTTTGCCTACTCTTCTACTCAGACCACATTGTGGTTCCTGTGGCCATCAAGGTGAACGGCACCTCAGTGGTTTCTGGAAGCTTCATCATCTATGACTGCGAAAGAACAGGAGAGATTCACTCGAGGACTGCGTGAGTGTTACACACTTAAAATGCACACATCCCTAATGTATGGCAGTTGACAGCGAATGACAGCAGGGAATATTTTAGAGTGTATTTCAAAAGCGGGGAAACATTTTCCAAAATGAGTGTGTGAGAGAGAGTGAGAGCGCGAGAGCGAGTGTGTAAACGGCCATCTAAAGGTGTGAAATATGCCACATTTGATCAGGGTGATAATAAGCTATGAGCCTCAGGAAAAGCAGAACGGATTTGTGCCTTCATTCCGGTTACAGACCTGACAGTCTCTCTCAGCCAGTCTCTCCTACATTCCCCTACAAAGTTTCCTCCCTTTAGCAGCATCTTTCTGCTCTTCTTTCTGCTATTCAGGTGTACGCTACCTACTTTAGAAGCTCCAGCAACGACTATAAAATTTATTTAACATAAAGGCCACGTTGCAACCCACTTTGGACAGAGTTAATCAGAATTTAGAATCTGTGCTTTCTGACAATGCTGTATTTAATAACTATATAGAAGATGCATGAGGCATTATGGATCAGTAATCACTTAATGTTGATCTGTTTAATCATAATAGCGATGGAGCTTGACTTTGCTGATCATGAGAGGTATTTTTGTGTCACAAATGACATAAAAATGTATGAATCTTTCAGCTTTGATCAAGTTCTTCACACAGTACTATTCAGTCCGATGCTTAGTTTCTAGGCCACAGTTCGGTTTAGATCACGGTTCAGCTTGGATTTTTCTTTTTTATTGCAGAGATAAAATGCGTCTTTTCACCATATAAATTATGATGTACCAAAAGCAAGCATCTTTTCAACAGTTGCGCTCACATTTCTTATAATTTATGGGTTAATAGTGGGAAGTTTAAGAGCAGTTTTACCTGCCTAGTATAAAGTGGGGACTATCACTTTATAGGAATGCTGGTGGCCAAAACTCTGTAGAGTTTAGTGTTTTTCTTCTTTAAACGCACCTCATTTAACTCATCAGCTGAGGATTTGAATGCTATCATAGATATATAAAATGTGGAACCTTGAATTTCGATTTTTGATTCACAGAATAAACTGCAGGAATGGCCAAGATTTTTGAAAATCTTTTTGAAAGAACTTTAAAAAAGCTCAGAATATCTTGTGTGTGAAATGCCACCTATGGTTGTAAATAGAGCTGTGAGAACTCAAAGAAACATTTAATGGATTAAGTCTTTGTCTGGATAAATGGTTGAACATGGTTCTATAAATGGTTCTAGATAGCAATGACCAAAAGGTGCTCAGAGAACCATTTGTGCAGTATTTAATAGAACCCTTTTGGCTTAGAGTTTACCTTTATACCATCTGAGATATTTATTTTGTTAATGCCAATAACGGGTACGGCATCCCATCTGGCGACACCACCTGAAAGACACCACCTCCACCTGCCTGGACTGTTGACACAACGCAGGTAAAGTCCATGGATTTATGCTGCTGGTGCCAAATTCGGACCCTGCTGTGGCCATCTGTGTGCCTCAGCACAAATAGCAGAAATAGGCTATGTTTTTTTTACGTCTTCAACTCTCCAGGTTTGGTGAGCCTGTGCCCACTGCAGCTTCAGCTTTCTGTTCTTGGCGGACAGTATTGGAACCCATCATGGTCTTCTGCTGTTGGAGCTCATCTGCCGCAAGGTTCAGCATATTGTGCATTCTGGTTTGCACAGTGAAGAGAGTACACATTCATTCTCACAAAGGTGAAAGGAGTGGATTAAACAGTGACTGATCACAGTAAAGGCCTGTTTATGTGAGAACCAGAGAGATACAGCGTTCTCTCCTGTCAGAAGTATGGCATTAATGGGTTCTCAGCTTTGCAGTTTGTTGGTTTGCCCAGGAGGAAGTGTACTGTGTATGGTTTAGGTTTGGGCAAATCACACTGCCTCCTGATTACATGCAGCCAAACTTGGTGCACACACACACACACACACACACACATTACTTCTCTATAAACTCCCTTACCTCATAAAATCTCCCACCACAATGTTTATGTTTCTCATTTATAATCCAGCCAGCTCAGAGCATGTAGAGCGTTAGCTTGCACTCGTAGAGGAATGAGGGGTTTAGTGTGGGTCTCATATTCTTCAATTAGGCTGAAATGTAATCCTGCATTATTGGCTGGAATGTGTGTTTTTGGTCTGAGTGGGTAGAGTGTGTGTGTTTTGGGTGTGAGTGTGATGTGGGTTCTGTGTGTTTGTCCAGTTTGAATTCTCCCACGGTCGTAGCATGGCAGTTTCTAGGTGAATGGCTAATGACATCCAGACATTAACAGTGACATGCATTCCGTACCACAAGCTCCGGCAACCCTGAATCAATTACTCACCGTGAACTGCTCTCTCTCTCTCTCTCTCTCTCTCTCTCTCTCTCTCTCTCTCTCTCTCTCTCTCTCTTTTCTGTTCTGTCTTTTTCACCTTCTCTCTGTATGCTTACTTTCTTTAGTATTTATTTCCTTCTCTCTCCTCCATTCCTCTCTCCCTCTCTTTCTCTCGCGCTCTCGTGCTCTCTCTGGGTCGTGAGGCTTGTTTCTCATGCTGACAGAGAGATAATTGAGAGTGTTTGTTTAACCAAAGCTCTCAAGGAGCAGCTGTGTGTGAGAAAGAGACACAGAGAGAGACAGATATAGAGAGAGAAAGAGATAGACATATGTTATGGAATGTTGGTGAGAGAGCGCGATGGCAAGAAAGAGGGGAAAAGAGAGATAGAGTTATTATAGGTTATTGCTGGGAATGGGAGAGGGAGAGGTATTGGAAGGGAAGGAGAGAGAGAGAGAGATTTGGCTTGGGTGTGGGAAAGAGAGAGAGAGACACCAAGGATGGAGGAGAGACAGAAAGATAGTTAGCATGAATGACAGAGAGAGAGACTGAGAGAGAGATAGGGAGAGAGGGGGAGAGAGAGAGGGAGAGAGAGAGCTAGAATGATAGAAAGAGAAAATTACACCAAGAATGGTAGAGAGAGAGAAAGAGAGAGAGAGAAAAAGAGAGAGAGAAAAGGTGGAGAGAGAAGGAGAGAGAGAGAGAGAGAGAGAGAGAGAGAAAGAGAGAGAGAGAGAGAGTAGTGAAAAAAATAACTCTGCTTCTGATAAGGTTTCCTTGAATGTAGTTACAGTGAGACATCTTAAAAAACTTTGTCTCACACACACACACAGCCTCCCACGAAGAGTATGCACAGCACACACACACACACCACCCCCACCATCATAAAGCACTCATCCTTATCATGAAAGCCGCTATCTCTGGCAGCAGCAACATCTGTCGCGCCCCACTGAGTCTCACACACACACGCACACACTCACACACACACACACACACTGGAGGTGGTGGAGTCTTGACTTTATCTTGAGTAAGTACACACTACATCTCTATCTGTCTCAGTAATGAACGGAGGGCTGAAGTAAGTTGTGTTTAGCAGAATGTTATGCTGCCTGTACTGTGTGCGAGTGTGTGTGTGTGTGTGCGTGTGTGTGTGTGTGTGTGTGTGATTGTCCAGACATGCTCAGCTTAAGTGGAATTAAATGGAAGTCATACAGTGTGTTCATTCCAGCATTTATGACTTCTCTTTGATTCAGACAGTGTGTGTGTGTGCATGTGGGAAAGAGAGACCCCTTCAGTCTCCCCAGGTTCCATTTGCCCCCCTTAAAAAATAATTCAGCCTTGCTGGATCTCTGACCCCTGAGGTGTGTGTTTCATGCACAAGGGAGGTGTTGAGTAGCTTGCGTGTGTGATCTGCTTTAAGTTAAATTATAACCCCTGTGCTAACTGTATATCTGTCTGTGTGTATGTGTGTGTGTGTGTGTGTGTGTGTGTGTGTGTGTGTGTGTGTTTCTAGGTGTACAAGCTGTCTGAGCACTAAATGGAGGTGTTACTGGGACCAGCAGCTGAACTCATGTGTTTCTGATAAAGACACAGCTCAGGGCATGGTGCTAGAGGTGAGCACTGTCAATCACAACACCAAACAGTCAAACCCCTTTCTCTCTCACACACACACACACACACACATACACACACTCATTCAAATTCAAGGGTAATTAATTCAGGAAAGCTTCAAGTGTGAACGCGATCCAGGGTCGAAATCCCTAGAAGACTGCATAGTAATCCACCATGATGAAACCCAGCACAGTTACCAGAAAATCATCAGGAGGACTTTATATCAGAACAGAAGCAAAGTGTCACTGTCCATCAAAAACCGGGTAAAATAACATGTGCCTAATGCCAGGTGTGATGAGCACAGTGGAGCCATGTTGGCTGCAATGTTCGGCCATTTAATTTTGGGCTCACGACGTATGGCCTCATTTCAGGAGGGACGGAGTAAAGCAGTCGAAAAAGTGTAAAGCAGACATAAAATACAAGACAAATGTAAAGCCTAGACCCATAGTGTACCGTAAACAGATTGACATCTCTCTCGATTATGGATTCATCCCGACAAGCTCACACTTTGGGAGCGAATTGAAAACATTAGCATGTTAAAACCACAACAGGAGGGTGAACTAACGAAGATGAGCTCAATTATCTCAGAGATTTTGACTGTGAAAGCAGCCTCAGCAGCTCATGAAGTCCCCAATTTTAAGTAAAACCAAACAAGTCACGTGATGAGATTCTTTCATGAGCAATGAAGACCGAATCTGACATGCCCATGCACAAAGTCAGTCGAGGACAAAGCAGGCCACTTTAATTGAGCTCATAAAACACAGACACAATAATGTCTCTCATGGCTAACAAAACCTCATAATGACATAATATGGCAGTTTTTAACAGACACGCGACTGTTTACACAGCATTCACAGGATTCGCTTTTGCCCGCCTCTGAAATGCTTCTTGGGTTTGATGGGCCCGGTGGAGCCAGTACTCCACAGAGTGGACGCAATGTTCGGCCATTTAACTTGGGGCTAACGACATATGGCCTCATTTCAGGAGAGACGGAGAAAAAAGCAGTCGGAAAAACTGTCAAAATGTCAAAAAAAAAAAAAGAAAAAAAAAGAGGGATGCCTTTATTTTATGACTTTGCCTTTGTCTCACTTACGTTTGGCAGGAACTGTGTTGACGTAATATTTGTATTCATGTGGAATTGATGTACGAGTAAATTCAGTCCATTACTTTCTTCAGTGTAGGTGGAAACAACAGATTGCAGTAAGAAACACAGACAAAGAAGGTTCTGGTTCTGTGGTCCAGATGCATGAAGCAGCAAAAGAAAGAGAGAGCTTGGAAACCTTCTGAAGCCAGAAGCCTATATAAATAAAGACAGAGCAAAGATGAGCTCCATAATACGCTCCCATCCAATTTCTGAAATAAGCAATGGCAAAGAAACAAAGGGACCCAGACTGCCAGAGATGCAACGTCCCAGTCAGCATTTTCAGAGAATGAGAAGAAGGAAGAGGGGAGGGGGCGGGTGTGTGAAGGCCCAGCGGTTTCATCTGCCACCGCTGCGATTTCCAAGCTTAAAAAGCTATGACCTCATCCCAGCCACAGTCATACCAGCGTCAGCCACTGCCCCGCGTCCGCTTCTGTTTGCAGCGCCAACAACATCACATCTGAAAACAAGCTAGTGTCTTCCCGCTGCCGCAGCTACCCTTCTCGGCTATCTCTTACTGGGGCTGGACTGTGGTCCTTCCTCTTCCTTGCTGCCTGCATGCTGTTCCATCCACTGAGATCACTTTCCATTCAGTACACCAAACTGTCTACTATGGAGCAAGAAGAAGGGGGAGAGACGTGTGTGGTCATGTATTTATGGAGGAGCTTTGGATGACTATTGACTTCTAGTGTTTCTTGCATGGTAGCTCCAGTGCTAAAGGATCCAAAAAGTTTTTTTTTTCTTTATAAACCATTCCTTTAAATCTTTGGGAGGTTCCTTAGCTCGAAATTGTGAAGGAACCGTTTAATGTGCTTTGAAGAACCCATTCAAAGAAAAAAAGCACCTTAAGAGGTTCCTCCACAGTTTCAAATTGAAGAACCTCCAAAAGTGTAAAGCAAGGTATGTTCATTGTAGCAGAAACACAAAGAGCTGGAGGATCCATGAATTAAAACAAACAGAGAACCAAACAAAACTGAAGAACTGATACAGAAAACCAAACAAACTAACAAAAAAACAGTGACCAAACAGGACTACAGAGCAAACTTAGTAGCATTCAATGCAAGACCTCGAACCACAGCAAACACATGGGTATATATACACAACTAGGAACAAAGAACACCTGGGGGCGGCTAATGTAGCATAGTGGTTAACACCACCTTCCAGTAATTGGACAAGACCCTTAATGCTATATTGCTACCTAAATCTAAGTGGCTCTGGATAAGAGCTTTAGTCAATTGGTGGGGAGCAGGGGTGTAAAGTAAAGGTGCACGTATTTGTCACTGTACAGTGTACACTGTACAGCGAAATGTGTCCTCCGCATTTAACCCATCTGTGGTAGTGAACACACACACACACACTAGTGAACTAGGGCCAGTGAGTACACACACACCCAGAGTGGTGGGCAGCCAACTCCAGCACCCGGGGAGCAGAGAGGGTAAAGGGCCTTGCTCAAGGGCCCAACAGTGGCAGCTTGCCAAGCCAGGGAATCGAATCCACAACCTTGTTATTGATAGCCCGGCGCTCTAACCACTGAGCCACCACTGCCCCACACCGCTGTAGCTGGGGATACAAAATTCAAAGGAGCAAACATTATATGTCCAAATGCTTGTGGACCCCCCTTCTAAAGAATTCATTCAGCTACTTTACGTTGCACCTATTGCTAACACACAGCTTGTCTAGTCCTGTGGAATAAGTACTGCCAATAGAAGACTCAGATAAGCATGAACCTACTGGCACCATGCCTAATGCCTGGTGTAGGCTAGAGGGGTATAAAGCCCCCCAGCATTGAGCTGTGGAGCAGTCGACCTATGCTTTCTGGAATGATGGTGCTTCTTCCAATACGTTTGGGATGAGTTGAGCAGTGAGGGATGAGGTGTGGTGGTTGTCCTCCAACGTCCTTGCCTCACCCCTGATAATGCTCTTATGGAACTCTTAAATGCAAACAAATCCTTACAGTAATGCTCCAATGTCAAGTAGAATGTTTTCCCTGGATAGTAGAGAAAGTTACTCCAACAAAAACAGGATAAACTCTCAGTTAATTCTGTTGATTTTGGAAGAAACAATAAATGAGCAGGTTTCCCAATACTTTTGTCACGCCATCCAGGGTCTGAGAAGGAATATATAAAGAATGTGTACTATTTTGCTTCTTTTTCTTCTTCTTCTCTTTTATTATTATTATTATTATTATTATTATTATCATTATTAAAATGCAGTGTCTAGCAGTGTCAACCACAGTGTCTTGGGAGACTGGCAAAGGTTCACATGTGGGCGATGAGCGAAATCCTTACACGTTTTTGTCCTCTTAGTTTCTGCCCGTTGTTTTGCTTTCTGGAGAGGGATGTTTTTGCAGTCAGGTACGCTTATTTCCTCTTTGGTCAACAGTCTTATTCACACTCATGACCAAACAGGACGAATGGGTGTATTTATGGCAGTGGAAACATGGCCAGCTATTGTTCTCTGCCCACTCTTAATTCCTGCCTTTTCCTGTTACCCAGAATGCAGCTGACTGCCCCAGCGTCGTGGCCCAGGAATTCCCCCCATGGCCCACAGGATCCGTTCAAGACATCACCCTCCGCCTCAGCAATGTGGAGCAGGTAGGGGCCTCTCTGTTCAGTCCCAGTAGATCAGAATGTTGAGTTTACTCAGCTTAAGATCATTTATCCTGAAAATTAAGCTGAAGCAAATAAACCTGAAGCACCATATTGCTTTCCACAGCAAACTAATTGATTTACTTCTGTCACAGATGCACTTTATTAACAGTTGGCTATGGTTGCCGAACGAAATGACCCATCAAAATAGTTGATTTACTTCTGTTACCGATGCACTTTATTAACAGTTGGCTATGGTTGCAGAACGAAATGACCCATCAAACTAGTTGACTTACTTCTGTTAACCAGTGCACTTTATTAACAGTTGGCTATGGTTGCAGAACGAAATGACCCATCAAACTAGTTGATTTACTTCTGTTACCGATGCACTTTATTAACAGTTGGCTATGGCTGCCGAACGAAATGACCCATCAAACTAGTTGACTTACTTCTGTTAATCAGTGCACTTTGTTACTAGTTGGCTATGGTTGCCGAACAACATGACACATCAAACTAGTTCATTTACTGCCTAATTTAGATGAAGTGTAAAACCTCTTATAAAAAACCTCCTGTAAAATATCTTATTCTACAAGCTGTTAAAAGTATAACATTGAACTGGAAGAAGACCACCAGACTTTTAACTGTTTTAGCTGTTGATGTTAAAATCTAGAACATACAGTACTGTGTAAATTCAGTTCCCGTCCAATACCTAGTTTATCTATCTATCAGGTGAGCTGGTGGTGGAATTGAACAAATCCATACAGTGGCTGGAGATCACAGAAAAGTTCAAAACCAAGCCTGTTAACTAACTGAGGTCTTTTAACCAGCACATCAGTAACTTTACTAAAAAAAACAACCTATTCTGAATAGTTTATTTGTGTTTTACTCCAATGTGTGTTGTTTTTACTGGCGAAAACAGACAAAAGACCACTGAAAATGTTTAGAATGGACTCTTCTCAAAATATATAACATGCAAACCTACAGAATATATTGGTTTTAAGTTTCCCATGTGGTTGTCTGGGTTCCTCTAACTGTATCTTTCTTTCTGTAGTTATTTGAGTTCCCATCCCTTTTGCCTTTACTTTATTTGTGCCAGCTAATTCTGACGTTATTAAGTATGTGTTTAGATACACATAGAAGAACACTTTCATATTTGTCATACAGACAAGATGTTCTGTTTACCTTTTTGTACCTTCAAGAACCTTTTGCTTCACCGACAAACTGCTTAGAGTTTAATGTAGCAGCCAAGAGCCTACACAAACACAGACACACACATATCAAAACCGAACCTAAAACCACACTCTGAAATGTAATTTACTGGCCAAACCACTTCACCATAATGTTAATATCTGAGATTTCACTTGTACCAGTATCTGCCTTACCCTTGGCTTGGCTTTGGACCAGAAGGAGTGTTTGGGGAAAAAGCAAAACACATAGACATAAACCCTCTGAATGTGCTTTTGAATCAATATTTATGTGGAAACTCTTTATCCTGACCAAATATGCCATGATGTTTAATCATGACATCAGTTTGACTGCTTTATTATCATTCTTTTGGGGTTTAAAACACACATGCTTGCCATGCCTTCCTGTTTCTGACTTTTCTTGTGGAGCAGCGTTTAAGAGGATTTTGAGTCTCAAGGATACTATTCTGAGGGAAGCTCAATATACACTTAAAAAAAACAATGGGTACATGCAGTGGTTCTTTACTAAAAGCATTGGCTACATAAAGAACCCTGATACAATATTCACTGCCTTTTAGAGCTTTTATAAATGAAATCATGGTCAATATAATTCTTTTTGCAAGAATTGCAAAAAAAAACTCTTTGATTTCAAAGTGTAAACATGTTTCTACAAAGTAATGTCAAATTAAATAAAAATAAAAATATATAATGTAAAATAAGTGCTTGCATAAAGATTCAATCAGTCTTGTACATCTGGACACTGCAACTTTACTCCATTCCTCTTTCCAAACCTGCTCATGCTCTGTCACGTTGCACAGCGATGACCATAACCAGCCCCTTTCAAGTGCAGCCACAAATTTGCTATTGTTGTTGTTATTCTGTGTAGCTTTTCTCTGACGTCGTGGTTATTTCGCAGACTTCATCAGATTGTCCTCCAGGATTTCCCTATATTTTGCTGCATTCAATTTAGCCTTCCAGGGGCTGTTGCCGAGAAGCATCCCAAAAGCATGATACTGCCACCACCATGCTTCACAGTGGGGATGATGTGTTTGTGGTTATGTGCAGTGTTTGGTGTCTGCCAGACACAGCATCTAGTCTGTTGGCCAGCAAACTCTATTTTGGTCTTGTCAGACCAAAGAACCTTCTTCCAGTTGACCTATTTTTATGTAATTGACATTATGATTATTTTGATATTGATATTATCATCCTTTTGTAGAAATCTGTTTTCACTTTGACATTAAGGATGCCCATACTTTTAATAGACCCTGTAACTCTGAAAGAACTACTTGGATTCCTAATATGGTTGTTAGCCTGGTTATCTTCACATTGGTGGAAAATATTTTGTTGATGATTTAAGGCTCTCTACAGCACCAAAAAGGGTTCCACTGTTGTTATAGACTTTAATAGTGTTATAGTGAGTCAAGAAACCTTTTTAAATGGTACATATTACCATTTTTGCTTAAAGGGCCTACTTTGGACTTCCACTCAGTGCCCACTCCACGAGGTCCACTTAGCTGTATGCCTAGCTCTGTTGTCATAATTGAAAAATGACCAGTACTCATACTGAGGCTATCTCTAGGTGGGATTTTAATAAAGTGGTCAGACTGTGTAGATGCCTATTTTTCCTAATGTGCTTTGAGCTCAGAACATTTCAAAGTCATTTGCCTCATTTGCCGTTAAGACAAGCTTGGATCTAGATATAGAGGCATTCACAAGCCAGGAATGATATAGACTGACAATACAATGAGGCAATCTGAAACCACAATTATCCCTCGTACCTCGCCCATTCACTGTTCTCTTTCTCGAAATGGTGATAAGTATGTCTTTCTTTGTCTATAATCCCCTCCATGTCTCTCTGTGGAGGTCTTGGCCAGCTCTGAATCCATAAGTAGGATTATGGTTTCCAGATGGATTCCTGCGGTGCGATGAATTACTTTCCACATGTTTTAGAGGACAAAATGGAAATACTTGAGCTCGAAGCTTGTTCGCGATGACTTGTTGTACTTAAGGTGTGTGTGTATGTCGAAATCATCCATTCATGGCAAGTGGGTAAAGATGGAGACCTTTCACATTTGATGGAGCTGACTGAGGTGGAACATCAGCAGATAGACCAGTCATGTTTTGGGGGGAAACATGGAGGCCTTACGCAAGATACGGGAACAGGTTTCAAAGTTGGTCAGAAGGTCTGATTAGAGTTGACGTGTTGACTGAGAAAGAGAGACTGGACTGGAAACAGAGACAAAAACAGAAAGTGTGCTGTTCTGTTCTGTTGGCCGTCTTGTGATGTTGAGAAGTGGATTTGTTGCCCTAGGGAATTCTGAATTGAGTGGACATAGCTGTGGTTTCGTTGGAGTAATCTGTGTGTGTATGTGTGTGTTTGTGTGTGTGTGTGTGTATGCTTGTGTGCTTGTAGGACACGGAGCTGAACTGTGACTTTGGGGACGGGCAGTCATATGAGGCTAACTGGCTGGACGGACAGTCGGCTGTAAAATGCAGTGGAGTGACAGTAAGTACACACACACACACCTACACAGACTGAACTCTATTAGGGGTTTACATGAAATAAGGCTGTCAAAGATGCCCACATCAGTAGCTGGAAGGGAAATTAGAAAACCACGATTTTGAAAACTATTAGGTCTTTTCAGAAGTCAGAATAATGGAAGGCTTCATTATAAGAGACTAACTCATAGTAGGACACTCTCTCATAATTATGTCTTACAATATTGTAATAGTATTTCATAATTGAGGTGAGGCCTCATAAATCTAAAGCTAAGCCACAATGCTGGGAACAATACACTACATGGACAAAAGTATTGGGACACCAATACTTAGCGTTTGTCCTGCTTTTGTTGGAGTACCTCTCTGTACCGTCCAGGGAAGAAGGCTTTCTACTAGATTGTGGAGCATTGTTGTGAGGATTTGATCGCATTCAGCGGCAGGAGTGTTAGTGACTCCCCAACTCATCCCTGTGGCATGAATTGTGGAGCTCCATCATTCCAGAAAGCATAGTTTCACTGCTCCATAGCTTAATGCAGTGGGTGATCCAGGATGAACCTGGGATCAGGCATATGGCCAATCAGTTCATGTTTGTCTGCTCCAGAGAGTCCTATTCTATTGGCAGTATTTCTCTACAGGAGCTAGACAAGCTGTGTGTTTGTGTGCATTTGCACATCTGTGGCAGCAATGAGTGCAACTTAAAGTAGCTGAAGGCATTCATTAGAAAATCCAGTGTTTGTTAGCAATGTAGCTTAGCATCAGAAGCCAACTTCAGATATGAAACATGTCTTGACTGATAGACTGCATCTATAAGGGTTCATGTAGGCCATAATTCTAACAAACACACTGCTTATTTTGACATAATTTGTGTGTGTGTGTGTGTGTGTGTGTGTGTGTGTGTGTGTGTGTGTGTGTGTGTTACTGTTGTGCAGTTGAGCACCACGAAGAGGAGCGAGATGTTCTACCTTAACCTGAGGAAGAGAGGACAACAGAAATATATAGACAGTCCTCAGCCGGTTACAGGTTTTTAAACACACACACACACACACAAACACACAAACACACACTGTGGGAAAGAACACGACATAATTGCAGCATTGTGTGAGCTCAACATGCACACACACACGCACCCAGAGGCAGTCTGCTCGCTCATGAGTCATCGGCACACACACACACTCACACACACACATCTGGCTGCTCTAAGAGACTCATCTGCACCCAGATGTTTGTCTCTCTCTATATCTTTTCACTGTTTCTCAGCTCCTCCCGCTCTCTCCCTCCATCATGCTCTTTCTCACCCCTTTCTTCACCTCTCTCTCTTTCTGCTCAGAGAAAAGCATAAATTGCTTTTGTCATTTTTTCCCCCTTTTTTCAGCGCTTTGTGTGAATATGCTAATAGGTGTGTGTGTACGGCGGGGAAAAGAGCAGCCAGGCTTATAATTCCAGCGTCTCCGATGCTAATGAATTCAAAAACATGGATATGAGACCCCCGTCCACTCCTCCAGCCTTCTCCCTTTTATTTCCTCTTTCGCTTCTGTCCAGCATACGCCTCAATCAACTCCATTTAC